>NW_028153931.1:0-30581 GCF_964211835.1 Anser anser
AAGAAGAAAATATCCCCCTTTCCTCTCAGGAGGGGAAAACCTCCTCTCCTAACTTCAGTAGCTCATATATTTTAAAACACCCTTTATATTACCCTCCCTGTAGCACTCCTGTGTGCTTGCTAGGGTTACCCCTGACAAGGAGCATTTCATGAGGCTGCACTTACTCTCAATGTGGGGAAAACAGATGACTATAGAGGTAGTCCTATCCTCTCCTCATTTTCCTGACCCTGCAGTAAGTTTATGTGATGGCAGATGCTATGTACATAAATGGGGAGTCATTACAAGAAGCCGTGTGTGTTGTTTTTGTGCTGTTTTTTTTTTTTTCTCTGATAATAACAATCAGGTGAAAAGCAGCAGGTGATTGCAGCAAGTAAAAAGATGACCTAATTTGATAGGCTTCACTGGCATCAGTTACCATATTTTTCTGATCTCAGAAACAGTCACCAAAATAATCTTGTCTTGAACCAGACCTTGGTGTATACTGTTTTTTTCTCTGATGTCTCTTTGAAATACCCCTCCTTTTCTTCTGAAATACTGGTTTTTTTTTTCAATCCATGTTTCTTACAGCTGAATTTTATTTTAATGGTTACAGACCAAGAGAGCTTTTCCATGGTTTTCTATTAAATATGTGCTATTGTAGACCTGCAGTTTGCCATTGTTGTGGAGACGTGGCACACTGCAGAGATATGTCTGAGACTACATTTTAAGCTACATTTTGCTGTGTGTATGTATGAGAAACCCCGTGTTGCAAGGATCCCTGTGATCCCGTATTCTATTGTTATTTCTTAGCACATCCGTCTCCCCTTCTTTCTTTTCTGGGCAGTGTTAAACAGGTAATGGAAACAGCCGTGTTGGAAGTGGTTTTGTGAAGCTGGGTGTAACACTCTTAGTGGATACTACAGAATCACTTCCAGCATGTGTCTGTTTATGGCACTTTTATTCTCCTGTTCTCGTGGTGACTGTATGTCTAGGAGTATAATTTTCCTTATTTCATCTTTGTAATGTGCTAAGGGACTTCCCGTTTTACTTGTGAGCCAGTGCAGAAAGCAGATGAGCAGTTTATCCACTGCCATCCGTACACGAGACTGGTGACAAGCAAGAGTCTCCAGGACTAATGGTGGTAGAAGAGCTGCTGAGCTAGCTGTCATCGTTAGCAGCCACATTTTCTATTTATAATCTGATAAATCCAAACCGATGTATTGGTTTTGCCTATGCAAATATAGCCTGTATATGCACTTTGCAGTTCAAGCCCTATGTGTCTCTGTAGTCTTGCTTGTATTTCTGAGACGGATAAAGAGAAAGAAGGGCATACTCCAGGCTGATGAACTTCCTTTCCCTCAGTCCCCGGAGCACACATGTTTGGTGGGCTGTGGCCATAGTGTTGCACTTGGTGGGTCACACCTGAAGTCAGAGCACGGGCAGATTTTCCAATCTGTGAGCAAGCGTTTCCCACTGGCTTCAGCTGAAACCTGGGGACTGCCTACATTTGGATTCCATTTCAGCTTGGAAAAAGGTGTGAGTTTGAAGTGCAGAGGTATTTTGGAGTGTTTTATCTGTTCATTTTCCCCTTCAGACAACTATTCAGGCTCTCATGGATCCATCATGTTGTTGGAAAGGGGATAGCTAGGTCAAATTTACCTTCAGTTTTTCCTGAGCTCTGAAGTCCCCTAGGTTCTAGGTTTTGGAGGTAACAAAAAAATCTTGTGTGCTGTTGTCCTTCAAAACCCAGCTGTTTTATTAAAGAATGTGAAAACCTGCAGGAGGCTTAGAAATATTGAGGTATAGAGCAGGGCAAAGTGGAAAAAAAGGGTGGGAGCTCCACAGGACCAAGCGTGTTGCTGCATTGATAGAAAGGACTGCAGGAGCAGGAGGGAATGAGATTCATGCCCTGGGCTTGGCAGCAACTCACCTATCATATCACACTGTGATAACTTGCAGCTCGTCCGGGCGACAAGTCTACTACCAGGTTTTAATATCGGAAAGATCTATTCCAAGGACTATTTCCTGCAAGGGAAAAATGTGACTTCTGAGGAAGGATAAATTGTCCTCCCTTTCCATTCCTCTAGGTAATAAATGTTAGAGAGGGATCAGATACCTTTGGTGCGTACAGACATTTTCCTAGTCTTTTAATGCTAATAAAGGGAAGGAAAACAGTGGTGGAGCAATGTTTATCTTTTCTTAAGCCTTTTTGTTGTTGTTGTTGTTATTATTATTTTTAAACATGGAAACTGAAATCACATTTCCCAATTGCTATATTGACAGAAGGAAAGGTCATTTCTTTGCTAGAAATATTCCTTTTATTGCTGACAGAAGAGTAGATAGGCTCACATATCAATAAAAGTGAGGGATGGTAAGTGTGATGTGGGAACAGAATTCAATAAAGTTTTATTGTATCACAAGTGGACTGAAGTGCATTTAAAAACATTAAATGAAGGCTCACAATATCTGCTCCGCTGGACCTTCGGGCCAGTGAATAGACAGATAATTGAATAATGACATTTTTAAGAGAATACAAGCACTAGAAAGCAAACTGATATTTTCATCGCTCCAAGATTGCTGGTGGAAAGGGAAAGAAGGGGGAGCAAATTACAATCTGAAAACAATTTAATGAGACCACTTTTTCCAAGAACATGGTTCTTAATTATTTCTGGAGTGCTGTAAGACTCTTATGAGGCCTCCACATTTTCCCTTTGTGTGTTTTCTTGACACCTTCCCTATTGGTTGAGAAGCAGCCTGTGCCCACCAAGAGCAATGCCATGTTTTGGTAAACAAATGGGCTTGTGGCTTCTCCAGTTTTCTTTTGCTCTATTTTTTTTTTCCTTTTTCTCCCCAAGAGAACTTTCCCCCAGAGAAAATGGAGAAAATGCCAAGGGATTAAACAAGGCTATTGACACTTTGGTCAGTAAAGAGTGAATTCCCCCTCTAAAGCTGGGCATCCTTTGTTTTAGTTAAATAAATGATTTGTGCGTGTGGGCTAGGAACAATAATAATAATAAAAAAATAACTAAGTACCCATTATGATTATTTCTGAGCAAAGACTCTTTACTTTGTATCCTGCTGACAAATTGCCTTTCTTCCAAGGCATACAATTTCACAGGCACTGCAGCCAAAAACCCTCTTTTGTATTCACTGAAATTCTCAGCTTTGCTTGTCGGTCCTTTGTCCAAGGAGGCAGAAACAAAGGACCTGTTACTTCCCCTATCAGTCTTCTTTCACTGTTTACTGGTGGGGAGAGTGCACATACACAATAGCTGCTTGGAAAGCACCCTTAATCAAAATAACTTGATATTGCGGGGCTTTGCGAACCTGAAGTCTCTTAGCATGGAGGCTGAACTATCTGCATAGGTGTAGGCAAGGTTTTCAGGAATGGGAGGAAAACTACATGCTGACAGATGGGGAAAATAAATGTGTTTGAAAATTTGAAAGTAGCCTGAGATGAAAAAAAAAAAGATCTTTTTTTTTTTGTGAGAAATGGTGAAATCAATGAGATGTACGAAAACGTGCTTCATCTTTAAATATGAGTTGAATTTGAGTAAAATTAAAGAACAAGGTGATTTAAAGTGTTTATGCCTGTAATGCATACTTGTTTAAAGGCCTGCTGTCAGCAGGAGTACTGTGGATTTTCTCGTGAGGAGAAGTTAGACAAATGTTAGCCAATTCTGTATCATGAAGGCCACCACAACGTGCTCCATCCATTATTTCCAGCATGTTCCTGTGAAAAACCAGCTCCTGCTGGCTCTTGTCATCTCTGTCCTTTCCTCTAGATTGTGGGACATTTCTTCCCCAACTTGTGCCAACATGGGTGTTTCTGTGAAAAGTCATCTTTTTTCTCTTTTTTTTTCTTGAGTGTTCGGCAGGTCAGCCCCTGAACTGGCTCACCACCCAGGCTTAGCATATTGAAATGCCTCCATTACCTAATGTGTCGGTCTTTACAGCGCACATTGGTTCTGAAAATCATATCTGCATGCCCGACAGGGTGTGTTCGCTGATGTCTTTGAATTGTGCACGCTTATTTATTGGAAAAGACATCATAATGTTTCTGCTGAGCTGAACTGGATTAGATCTGAAATGTGGCAGGGGAAGAAGGTTGGACAAGGTTATAGCTTGGGCATCCATGAACTTGTCAGCTAATCATGGGGTGTTTTATTCCACATTTGCTGTCAAAGTTAGTAGGGACAAAATCTGATGGACATGTATTAACATCACTTAGAAAAATGGCTTTGTAGCTTACCAGCTGAACAGATTGTTACGGAAGAGTCGCTGCAGTAAGTACACGTTTAGTCATGTGAATCTTTGAGAGTTACTTCTCTGATCATCCTGTTTTCAAACTGCACTCCTAAGTAATCATGGAAGTGAAGTAAGCCTTAAAATGAAGTCTGACATTTGAGCTGGACACCTACAAGCTTCATAGTTGTTGAAGGTCTCACACTCAAGCACAGTGAAGATCAAAATATTACAGGAGATAGCAGGGGAGCGTTTAATTTGACCACAAGGAGGATGTACACCCCTCCACATTCTTCTTTGTCAGTCCTATTGTAAGACTTTCATTACTTCCAGACTTTTTGTGTTTCAGTCCAAAGAAAAATATTTTTTTTTTGCAGCATTACAAAATGGCTTTTTTAACTGAAGGCTGAACTGACCAGTTACATGATGAACTATGAGAGCGGCAGCCAAGAGCATGATCTGCCGACAGGTGTCTGAATGGCACAACGTGTTGGGCTACACGTGGCACAAATTTAACACCCGCAGCCCAAATACAAAGACTTAAGAAAAATGGCTTTATGTTTGCTTACTTTTTTTGAGGGAAATTCAGAACTTCTTTTTCCATTTCTTTGGAAAATCCTGAGGATCTTTTAGGAAACATTGAACGTATGTGAGGGAAACAGCAGGAGTGGTGCAATTCTTTTCCTGTAAAAGCTTGAGTATTCTGGTGACAGATATAATTAAGAAGAAATTATTTTTTTCCTTTCCAATTAATTCTTAAGTAGGTGTAAAGTGAAATGGAAACCAGTGACAAGTTTGCAAGAGTAAAATTCACAAACATATTGAGGGGAATGTCGGGGAGCATGCTAAGCATGACAGTAGTTTAATGTTCATTAAAGTTTTTAGCAAATACACTTGTGAGAAGGTTTCTTCCTTTCTTTGGATAATCTGAAAAGTTTCCTGTGGTAGAGGAACAGATAGTACATTCGTATCTGTATCCCTACCGTCATCTCATGCTCACAAATTTTGCATTGCAGAGACCTAGACTTCAAATAAGTCAAAGACTTTACCATAGATATGCTGCGTGTTTCTCATGTTGGATGTTCTCCTTGAGGTAGACCTCTGTCAGTTCTCCTTAAGGCCTCTATGATTGGTTTCTGTTATGGAAACTAAAGATGGAAAACTGTGATGAATAGTGTGATTTATCTCATTTTATGAAGATTATGAATTTAAGGGAGTAACTTAATTACTAGCGTGACTTCAGAGCACTGTTATTCCTCTCCAGTCTTGTCCGACTTCTGGTGAGAAAGTGTAGACCGTTGCTCTGGGTTTAGCCACTTCAACTAAAATTTGCTTAAAAATATTTAAATCTGTTGTCTGAATGCCTTTGCATCTGAATCAAAAAGTCTTTAAAGGCACTGGGAAGCTTTATTTCAACATAGCAAACTTTGTGCCAGGTTTCTAGTAACCCAAGGCTTTCTGAAGGTGTTCATCTTTTTCAAGAAATCCATCTTTGTCACACCCATTTCCAGCATAGTGAGTAATTGAGAGTATCTCAGCTAATAATGGAAATTGTAACCATGCTGGGCAGAAAGAATAATGAAATTCTGGTGAATTCCTCAATATATTAATAATCCATGATTTCCCCCACCTAAGTGGCTGATGATTCCGTATCCAAATAATGGAACATCTTTCTAATTTTTGACATATATCTGTGTAGGGTTAATTAATAAAGATGGCTAGAAAACATAGCAGTCTGGCCCCTGCAATCATGCTTGTCCGCTGTACATACAGGAAGAAACCACTGACTTTAGGTCCTTTGTACTAACCAATATTTCTTGTCTACTCCTGACAGGTGTACCTCTAGGTATTTGCCACCAATTTGCCATCTAAACATGACCCCATAGCTCACAATTGTTTCTGAACAATTCTGTGTCATTAAGAGGAATGTATTTCTTCCCATCTTTAACAACCTATTGTCTAAATTGCGCTATTATGCCGAGCACCCTCCAGAGAGGCTGATATGGATTTCATATATTTTATAACAGATCTTCATGAAGATAATATTTATATTTCCAGATTTTATTCCTGTTATCCTTTCATATCTCTCACAATAAATACTGCAAAGGTTTCTTTCATTGGTGCAAGCAGAGTAAGGAGATTAAGACCATCCTTGCCAGGTGCTATTATAAATCCACAAAAGAAATGAAATACATTTATTGGTTTTTATTCTGGCCAATAGGGAAAAGGGAATATCTGTATCCAGTGGTTAAGTTTAGGATTGAAGTTCATTTCTTCTAGCACATCAGGGAGGAGGAGGGAGGGGGAAATTTTGAGTGTATTAAGGTAAATCCCTTTAGTGTGCGAAATAGTAAAACGCATCTTTCCAGATCTAAAAATACAGCTTTGTTGCGTTCCTTTATATTAAAAGGGCTCCCAGGAAGAGAGCCAAATGGATCTGAATGTATTACTTTTTTACTCATTTCCTCCACTTTCCTTGCTAACAACATTTCCAGTCAACTTTTAATAACAATATAGGCCTGTATAAAACCATAATAGTTGTATATACCTCAAACTCTGGCAAGGGAGACAGAAACACAGACTGCACAGCATTTGATTTTGGTTAGCTTCTGTCTCCGTTTCCAAGAGGAATTAAATGGCAGGATTTGTGGGAAGCTAAGGCAAAGGGGGCCTCCCCAGGGCATCCTTTTGAAAAAATAAAATAAAATAAAATAAAATAAAAATAAAATAACTTATCCCTATGAGTTTCCTTTCCTAAACCTCATCCAAAATTTGCCAGTTGCCAGACTGTGCAGAAATGTTGACTTGCTCAATGGGCTCATGTCCTTGCCAGCTGCCTGACCAGCTCTCATGGCACTGCAGGAGGAAGGCCTCAGCTGCAGAGCCAGCGATTCCTAGCTCACAGCTGCAACGAGCTGCAAGGCCAGTGCATTTTTTAGATGCTGTCTAGCTTCAGAAAAGACTGTGCAGTTATGGCAGGTTGTTCCTGAAGGGGGCTGAGGGGGCTGTCTGCCTTTTGGGAGCCAGGGTAGCGACCGATTCCGATTAGAAAAGATTTGTTCCAAATGATTTCCCAGATGAATGTACTGCTGAGGGTCTAAACTAATCTCCTCCTCCAAAGTCTTTTTCCCTCCATGGGTAACTTAAATATGTCTAATGTAGTTTTAAAAAACGCCTTAATCTCATTTATCTTTAATTTCTCTGTTCCGCTCTACAGGCCCACATAAAAGGATTTACGTGGAGTATTTATCCCTTCCAATATCAAAAGCAAATTCCCTTCCAGATCTCAAATTTCACTGATAATCCTCAGAGATGTATAATTTTAATTTACCTTGCAGATGACATCTACCTGGTTTCTCTCTGCTTCTGTGAAGGTATTATTCAGCAGTGCCTCATTAACTCAATTTTTTTTTTCTCTCTTGTGCATTGAGTGGTCTGTCATAGTGAAACTATTGTCTTTTCCTTTGCTGGAGAGCACAGAGTAGTTCAGCAGAGGCTGGGGCTAGCATATCCTTGCATAATCCACCAAGTCGTCGTCTTTTTTTTTTTTTAATAACACACACAGTAGAAGCAGTGTCAGGCATTTATCCTTTTGCTTTAAAAATTAATAATTGCACATTCTTCAATTTAAGCTCTTGCATAGGCCTGTGGGACCACACAGACACGCAAACCTGAAAGCTTCAGAAACCTCGGATGTTCAGATCTGCAAAATCATAGTTCTGCTAAACAGAATAGGAGCTATTGCACTCTGTGGGATTTTGAAAATGAGCCCGTTACATTTAGGTGCCCTAATGAAAGCTAAGCTTCCCTGGAAATCTACTTTCAATGTCTATATATGAAACACTCTAAAGTTACTCCACTTATGTTACTATTTAAAGCAACATAACGTGCATTTAAGTGCTATTCCGAATGCAACCTTAGGAGACATTCCCAAGTTTTTGCAGCAAAGCTAAAAGGGGGGCAGGAGGAGGGAAGGTGTGTGTGTAAAGGCGTTGTAGCAAATGCAGACTCAGGCTTGAAAATTTGACCCTAAGGAGATGAAAATTCAGGAAACGATATGTAAGTGATATTGGAGACTTTTTTTTTTTATTGGTAAGAGTTGGCACAAAACATTGAAATTGTAAGGTACGTGACTTTGATATTGTAGCCTCGCTTGGGAGAGAGGAAAGGAGTGGCTAGTGGCTCTCTTTGGTGTAAAATTACACTGAATCGCTACTGGTGGTCTTTCTGTTATCATAAAATGAAATTAGCCCTGCTCCAATTGCATTTGTGTCCTGTTGCTTCTCTGAGTATTTATACTCAGGTTAGCAGCACCTGAAAAAGGGAAGACTGTTAGTTGATACTCGATATAAAGCTAAAAATGTGGAGGCATCATACATTAAAATGTAGCAGTGAAAATGCAGTAGTATGCGAGTACTGCCAACAGGTTTCATTCACATGGTGTATTTACACTGCACAGGTTGTATGTACAGAGAACGTCTGCAGTTGTACCCCAGGTTTCACTGAGGCTTTTCCCAGGGAGACCACCTGTGTGTTTACACCTAGGCATGTGCTTAAATGCTTGATGAATGTCAGCGTGTTTACATTTTATATATGCTATACACAAATAGCATAAACCTAAATTGGGGATAGCTTTACATGCTGAGGCTGGATTTTTGAAGAAGGAACAAATCAGCCTTTGTCCATTTAAAGACTTACTCAGAAGAGTGAGCACATGCCGTGTACGTTTTAAATGAAGTCAATAATGAAATATGTTCCAGATGACTGTGGTGTGGGGGGACATAGTAATTATCATAAAGTGACAAATCCGCATGCTGGTGCTGGTGCTTTGGAAACAAAAAGTCAGTGTTTCAAATCGAGTCCGTTGCAAACACATCCTGGTAAAATTGTCATCTTTAATTTCTGGAGTTTAAAACCAAGCAAACAATGGGCTTAATAAAGGTGTAGCTGTCTCCAAGCCTATGCTTTTGATGAGAACCCACTGAAACATCTGGGAGTTTTCTCGTTGACTTAGAGGTAATTTGAATGTACGGATTGAAATTGGGCAGCATTAGAATCAGCGTAGCCTTGGTTAATAAATGGGGTGAGTCTGGGGCTTCAGATTTGTGAGCTGAGAAATTTGAGCTGCGGTGATGTTAATAGGGAGAGACATTTGCAGTGCAAAGGAAAGGCTTTTCTTTCTCAAAGGGGACTACTCCATCCTCCCTTCTCTTCTCCGAGACAAAATTAAATGGCTATCAAAGTCTCAAACCAGCCCTAGAGTATACAAGACAACCATTCAGTTTTTTACTTTTTATGAGAAAAAGAGTGCTTTCTGTTGTGTATCCTTGCATTTTAATAGCTCTGTTGACACAGAGTCAACCGTCCTGTCCAGTCATACAAACATCTAGCAATTTGGTTATTAACTGTTTGAGGGAAACAGCGCCTAATTATTAACCCGTTTTTGTGGAGGGCAGATGCTGATGCCTTGCAATGACTCGATAAATCGGGTTTCCAGAGCAGCATGTGTGTGCCAAGTGACAGTTGGCCATCATTGGCTGTAATGTATGGAAAGGAACAACAAATTGCTTTGCAACACTTCTTCGTATGCATGTTGATACTCATGGTAAAATGGGTTTTCACAGTCAAACTCAGCCCAAATCTTATCAATTATGAATGGCTACAACAGATGGTATGTATTATTGTTTTTAAGAATGAGTGATACATTTCAAATGAGAAACACATGTTGCTCAGCAGCTTTAGCTGCCATTTCTGAGACAGGAACCAACTCCCTGACCCCTTCTTCCCCTCCACTTGTTGGATAATATCCTATTTTAATAACCTGAAAATGGAGACCATGAAATACTGCATGATGGAAAACTGTGAGCAAACATCAATTCCGGTGTAAGAGGATCCTGCTCTTTTTCAGCTCAGCTTGGTGAGAGCTGCACCTGTCTGGGCAAGGGTGAAATTCATGGTTGCAGCACAAGTACCGGTCAGCCCTTCCTAAGGGGCCTTGGTTAATAGAGGTCCTGCATAACTTCTCACCTGAAGATTCAAGAAGTTTTTGCAGTGCTACTGTAAGGGGCCAATTTGTAACGTAAGACCAATGCATATTGTGGTGACATTGATGAGTGCTTTTTCAGGTGCCTGGCTTTGTAGAAAATGCTGCATTTTCCTTCAGTAAGCCGATTTTCTTTTCAATCAATATCTGTTGCATTGCTTTGTTTGAGAAATAAAATGGTTTCTCTAAACACAACACGTGAAAGATCGTTGCAGAATAAAAACATGGCTCTTGAAGAGCAATCCAGATGAGAGCAAAGATGTAACTTGTTTACATTCAGATGATCCCAGCCCAGTGGTCTTCAGAAACTGGACTAACCATCTTGGAGACTACATTCTCTAAGCATGCGCCTATCTTTACTATTTTACTATCTATGCACATGCCTTATGTGGAAACAAGTAAACTGTGTAAGCATCTGCAGGATCAGTGCTTAATTTGGTGGAGAACAGGCTGTTAAAAATCTTCATCACTTCTACAAAACATGCTGCAAAAACATTTGCTGGCTATGATGTGAAATACATCATTAAGGCACATATTGCCAGAACAAATGAGCCAAAGGTATTTTGTGATAGTAGCCTTTCAAAAATAAAATCACAAGCATTTGCTTACTTTCTGATTTATAAAATTGCTACAGCATGTTGGCTGGAAATGGGAGTAAAAAGCATGTACGTTCTTCCTCCAGCTTTTTAAAATTCACACAACATTCATAATACATCAAAATATTCATTTCTGCATCTTTAAAACCAATCATATTAGTTATTCCCCTGCTGAATTTAGTGCTTATTCAAATGCACTCTCTGCTCTCCTTGAAAAGAAATTCTGGCTCAATTTCTTTAGCGCAAAGCCCTTCCTTAGTGCCTAGATAACACAGTGTTATCTTATTCTGTAATGCTTCACCATACAAAGCAATCTAAAACCCAAGGAAGCATGCCAAGAGACACTGGGCAAAAAGCCCTTATATAAAGTTTGAACTTCTTTCCCTTAACAGTGCAGCATTTACGCAGCCCTCTCTTCAGGAAAAGAAAATAAGTGAATCAAAATAAAGCTGTAATCTTAAGTTCTGTGTTAGGTATTTATTTTAATTGGAAACAATTTATTTCACTTTTATCAGAAAAAATTGGGGGAATTCTGCAGTGTTCTTTGCTAAGCATGGGACAAACTCCCTGTATTGTACTGTTGGTCAGACCTGAATATAGAGGATTTCCAATGAAAAAGCATACTTAGTCTTTTTGTAGCGAGATATGCTCTATGGGTCTTCCTCACTCTCTGCAGGAGTGCAGTGGGAGTTGTGCAAGGCCTAAAGGATTTTTTTTTTCCTAGACTTCAGGGTGAGAAGAAGCAGACTTAGATATGGATAAAGTACGTAGGCAAGAGTACCTCAGACAGCACCTCCTGCCACCACCCAAATCTGGCTACTTGAAGCTCCACAAGACATGAAAGCTTTCTTCTTCCCTTCCTGCTCATCCTCCTTGTGATGCTTCTGGTCCAACACTGAACTACTCCATTTAATGGGCAGTCAGTTACCTTTGCAGTGCGGTTTGCAGGCTGAGTAAATCTGAGCAGGCTGACAGGCTCATTGCAAAGCAGAATTTGTTGGAAGGAGCCCCAGGTAGCCAAGATTTGTTGGTTTTCATGTGATATCCAGAGTACATGGAAATCAGGCATAAGAATGCCATTAAACAGTGTGGAGATGCAAGCTATCTGCAGAGAGATTATTTATCGCTTTCTTTTCTCTCTGCCTGAATTCAGGGAGGTTTTATTGAAAATTCACCCTTCCTCTCCCCCTTCTATGCTCTTTCCACTTCATTTCTCGGATTCTCGCTTACTCTGCCATAAATATACCTGCATGGATGTGACTATGGCTTTACAAGCTTCAGCCTCTTAAATCCAAATGCTGTTCCTTGCAGTTGACCTCACCTTTCAGGAGCAGAGGGTCTCCTGGAAGACGAGGCTCCAGGAGGATGTCAGCTTGTAGATTTACTGCTAATCGCTCAGCTCAAGCCATTTTTTCATAACTTTTTCTCGTCATGCTGGCAGAGAGTACTGAAAGTCTGCTCAGCCCCAGGAATGCAGAATTAGCCTAACTTAATGCTCACATGGCTTTTGCGGCATCAATGGTGTGTTTTACTTTGGTCAATCAATAGGGTCAAGAGGTGAGAGTTTGTCTGGTTTATATCACTGTTTGCCTGAAGTCAAATAGGTAGCCAATTAAATTTTCCAATATTGAACAAGAATAGAGCGGTAGTGTCAGCTCTTCTACAAATGGATATTAAATTACATGATGTAAAAGTGGCTACAGATGATTCACAGCAATGATATGACCCAGTTATGTGTTTATCGCATTCAGAAGACAATTGTGAGGTTGATTTCATTGCCAGCTGCGTGGTAGTTAATGATCAGTAAGAAAGCCTCAAACTGAGAACAACTTCTGTTCTAAATACAGCCCGCCAATCTCAACTGCACAAGTTCCCAGAATGAATCGTGTATGTGTAATAGATCTAAAAATAAGGAGGAATATGCTTTTATTGAAGAATAACAGTATATATTCACTGTAAAACTGTTCTTCACTTAAAAAGAAAAATCTTATGCAGAAATGATGGACTTGCTTCTAAATGCACATAATTGCACTGACCTACAGCTATATGTCTCCTGATTAACGCTGGCAATAAATGGAAGTCCTAATACAATTTTGAAGCCTATGAAATTAGCAGTAAAAGCCAAAATTGTTACTTCCTCTTCAGACTGACGTTTTTACTGCAACCATTAGTTTTAAAAACATCAGGCAAGCTCTTTACCCCCAGTCGTCTGTCCAGTATCAGTGTTTTAAAAATTCATTTCTGGAAAGAATTGTGTATATGATAAGCATCAGTTTGAAAATTCAATTTACTGCATAAAGAATTTGGGGACACAGTTTTTCATAAAACAAAATAAGTCAATTAGAGCCTCCTTTTCACACCCTGCAGGTTTTCTTTCAAGTGAAATAGTAAGAATTGTTTTTAGGTCTATAAATGCATAGACATTAAAGCTCCAAAGAATGATGTGCTACGGAAAATATTGAATTGGAGGTACCTAAGAGAAAATTAATGTTATAGTGTTTTTCCTTTGATTGTAGGTTTTATTATGTGGCTTGTTAGTTCCATTAACAAATAAATATGCAAATATCTCTTGTTCTAAAACACATTTTATTGGAAAAGCCAAGATTTCTTTCACATGTAAATTAAAACCTAGCAGCATCCCAATGTCTCTTTTCAGCCAGTCCTGCAGCAGAGACATTTCTGTGGTGGTGTGTGGCAGCTCTGTAAAAACCCATGGCAAAGCAAGTGATGCTCTGGACAGCAAGCAAAGAAAACTGTGGCTTTACTTGCTTGTCTTTCTAGTTGAAAAAGAGCGTGTTATATGGACCTGAATTTTGAACTGGAGAATGCTCCTGTTTGGCCTTTTGGGAAGGTTTTTGCCTGCCTTGAAATGGGTTGGAGCAGAAAAGAGAATTTCAGCACTGCTACTTAAACTTTCGAGCCCTCCTCAGCCCTCCTCTTATCCTCAATCTAAACAAAAATCACCGTAGTTTCTCAGGGAGATGCCTGATCTGTCATGCTTGTACAAAGGTGAAGCTTCCTCACTAGTACAGTACCTAGTGGAAGAGGTTTTCCGACTTCATGGTGTGCCAAACTCCAAACCTAATTGACACAGACTTTAAAACAAAAAGAAAAAGGAAGTGCTGGAAGTATAAATACTCTGTTGTGTACCTGCAGCATGCAATTTAACCCTCAATTTTTTGGAATAGGCACACAGAAATAGTGAAGTGTTGTAAAAAAACGGTCATGTCTCTGTAAAGTTTAGTCTGCAAGAAATGATTAATGCACCCTTGTTTGGTGGTTATCTTGCTAAAGGTGCTTTGCAGTGGACATTTTGTACTGCCTGTGATACTCCTGGCTGCTCAAGCAACTGAGTAATTGTAAAAGGATGAGTGAGAAAAATAGCAAGCCTGGCAGGTGAACCTTGCAAGTGAAATAATAGAAAAAATAGTCTTCCATTTACTGTGAAGTCATCATTAATAGAGTTTTTGGGCAGTCTTTCTCTTTTTTTAGAGAGTCCAGAAGGACTAATCCTTGACAGTTTCACTGGTAGTGGAGCAACATTTTAAAATCTCGTGTCTAGTTACTTAGGGTGGAGCTTAACTAAATCTGTTGATGTTAAGATTTCATTGATTTTAAGCAAATTGACCAAATAAAATAATAAAAAGCCTACTGACTGCAGGCCTGTGCATACTTGACAGTAAGTGCAGAACCTGTAGGTTGATCTGAACTTCTCAATAAATTGATTTAAAAGAGTTAGAACTTTATCAGCTGAAAGACATAGTAATAGAGTAACCACATAGGAACTGACAGCTGTTGGTCTGTCCCATCATTTTTTTCCAGTTCCTTTTGTGTTTTTTTTTTTTCTAAACATTGAAGTTTCCAATACTGATGTGAACTAACCACCAGTACCTCTCTCTCTTATTGATACCTGCTCCCCTGAAATGAAGCTGTTACTCTAACACATGCATATACCTGCAGAGCCGAAATTGCAGCTTGGGGTTTTTGTTCTCCTAGCTTCTGGTGGCAGAATGAAGCTGCCAAATGCAAGCTGTTTGAAAAGTGCTTCAAGGGATGCCCGGGCTTGCCACATAGCATCCTAGGCAAAAGAAGGCTGTCTGTGATTATGGAGCTAATTTAAACCAGTTGCATCTCAATGTTTTATACTTTGGTCAGAAGCATTGCAATGTAAAGGTATAAGGAGGACAAGTCATGCTTTTTTCCTTTCCTTTCCTTTCCTTTCCTTGCCTTGCCTTGCCTTGCCTTGCCTTGCCTTGCCTTGCCTTGCCTTGCCTTGCCTTGCCTTGCCTTGCCTTGCCTTGCCTTGCCCTTGCCTTGCCTTGCCTTGCCTTGCCTTGCCTTGCCTTGCCTTGCCTTGCCTTGCCTTGCCTTGCCTTGCCTTGCCTTGCCCTGCCCTGCCCTGCCCTGCCCTGCCCTGCCCTTCCCTTCCCTTCCCTTCCCTTCCCTTCCCTTCTTCCTTCCTTTCCTTTCCTTTCCTTTCCTTTCCTTTCCTTTCCTTTCCTTTTTCCTTTCCTTTCCTTTTTCCTTTCCTTTCCTTTTTCCTTTTTCCTTTTTCCTTTTTCCTTTTTCCTTTTTCCTTCTTTTTTTTCCTTTTTCTTTTCTCTTTTCTCCTTTCTCTTTTCTCTTTTCTCTTTTCTCTTTTCTCTTTTCTCTTTTCTCTTTTCTCTTTTCTCTTTTCTCTTTTCTCTTTTCTCTTTTCTCTTTTCTCTTTTCTCTTTTCTCTTTTCTCTTTTCTCTTTTCTCTTTTCTCTTTTCTCTTTTCTCTTTTCTCTTTTCTCTTTTTTTTGTCATTCCTGTTTCGCTCTTGCTAATACCCTGACTCCCTAGTATTAGATTTCCATTGTTGGGAAGGAAACAGGGTTTGGCTTTACAGCTTCACGTTGGTGCTACAGGCTGTATTTCAAGCAGGTGTAAGATCTCTCTCTGCATCCTTCCTTCTGCTGGATATTGCTTTTAAATAAACTAGCAATGAGTTTACACTAGTAAACGCAGTGTTCTTCCTATTGGACTGCAAATTATTTTGGTCATAATGCATCTCTCCTCTTCTCTTCCCTTTCTCTTTAAAACGTTCACTGTAATGCTTTGTCTGATAAGAACTGAAGGTTTCTTACAGACTGTTGGATATCCCATTCGTATTTCCCATCCCCAACTCCAATATGTAGAATTAATCTTAGAGAAGCTGAAAAGTCTCTTTGTTCCTCCTTTGTTCGCCATAAAACTTGAGGGCAATAGCCTATGATGATGCTATTAGTGGTTGTAATTTTGGATTGCAGTTTCTGAACACGTATGATCCTATGAGTTGTTAAATTTGTGCTCTGGACACACCTTCATTTATTTATATGCATTTGCTTAAATGCACACATTGACGGGGAAAAAAAAAAAAGCCTTAGCCTTGTTTTAAAAGAATTTTCGAGCACTTTTAAAGTCCTTTAAAAAAAAAAGTGTGTATATATATTATTTTTCTCTTTCTATTTTTCTTCCAAACATGCACTGAAAACTGCTGAATGGCGATTCTCACATTCTCTGTGTGGAAACTATTCTGTACAAGAGACCTCATGTGTAACAGTGTTGAAAATCTAATCAGGAATGCTTCATGGAGCTGCAAAATCGTTGCTGGATAAAGCATTTTAAAAGGAAAGTGGAGCTGTAATTGCCAGAGAAGGTCACGATTGCAAACACTGTGTTGACTGGATGTGACTTGGATGAATCCTGATGGTCCAGAAGGAAACCCAGTTATGCCCTAACCTGTTGGCTACTATTTTCTGTTCCAGTTTTCTGCTTGTGAAACATAGTCATTATATGGCTAAAGGTTGGAAGACAAATCAGAAATTTTGATTACAGTCAACAAGCTCAGCACTCTGCACACTCAGGTCCCCGGTGTGATGATACTGTGTACAGCGGTGCCATTTTCCACTATCGACTTTGTGAGCAGGAGTCTTCCCTGACCTGCTCTATAAATAAGGTCCGTGTTGCATGTAAAGCCCGAAGTCCCCTTTAGATTTATTAACAAAGAAAGTAACAAAAAAATATCATGCTGAGCTGCTCCCAGAGCTCCTCCCCGAGGACTGCAGTGTTCGGAGCTGAGGTCCTCTCTGAACACCAAATGTTCTCTATTTATCCTCGGTGTGAGCAGCGGTAGCACGATATGCTTTGCAGAGCCACTTAACCCCTTCATGGAAAGAACTACATGTCATACTGTTTCTTGGGGAGGGGGAAAAGGGTTGCTGTTTTCTTTATTTTCTGTCCTTACTGTATGAATATGTTAAATGACTTTTTGTATAATCTAATAGGCTTATTGCTGCCTTTACAGTAGGATTCAGAGTCAAAGGTCCTGTGACAAGTTGTTGTGTGCATGTGTGCATGTCACAAATATCACAGCATTACACCGCTCATGCAGTCATGGCCAGGCAAAGCTGAAAACATAACAGAGGGCCTACCCTGCTGTGCCCCACTGGTACCTGTCTATCTTGGCATTTATCTTCCTGAAGCATCTGAAATCTCATTTTGCTCCTGCTCTTGCTGTTGTATTCTCTACTTCTGATGAGTCTGGTTTGTGCTTTTTGAAGGTGGCATCTTGGTGATCCTTCGATTCCTTTGCCATCACTAGAAAAGAAAACAGGCCTTTATCTATTTGCAAGTGCAAACTGGGGCAGCTCTGTTTTTGTCAAATTAGTGGTGAATTGGCACATACTCTTCCTCATGATTAAATTGGCATCTATCAGGCTGTGTAGACACCAGGAATGGGGGAGAAGGAGCACCAGGGAGAGCACCATATGCCCTGGTGCTCTGCTAGAGATGTGAAGGACAGCAGTACCCTTGGACCAGTTTCCAAAGGGGCCGTGGCTCCAACCCCATGTTGTTTCCCTGCATTTGGTGCCCTTGAGCAACATCCCCCTTTCCATCCCCAGCTGCCTCAGGCCTTCTTCACAACAATGGATCACCACTGGTGACCGTACTGGTGGCATCTCAGCAGCTTTTACTGCTGGAGATGAAGGCTGTTTCCTCCTTGGCTGTTCCTGTTCCCGGGATGGGTACCGTCAGCAGGTTCATTCACAGACAGCTGCTCCAACAACAGGGTGCCAGGGGGAGACGCTTTGGGGTCTTTGCCAAGCATTGTGGTGACTTGAAGTGTATCCAGAAGGCAACTGGCACTTTGTCCAGGGCACAGACCACGACCCCTCCTCTTGGGAGCTGACGTGTAAAAGGGAGCAGCTGTGTTGTGTGTCAGATTTAACCTCCTGGTGGTTGTCGAAAGTGCGGCCTGTTCTGGGAGTTCGACCTTAAAATGGCAGAGGCCAGGCCTGGCTCTCACAGGAAAAGAAACAAGCTTTTGACAAGCTGAAGAAGACAGAGGAACATTCCACACAGGCTTTTCTTCCTCCTGCTACTCAAAGAACCAACCTTTCTGAGTTGAATGTACTGGGGAGTCTGTCACTGGGAAGTGCCTGGGCAATTGGCAAGCCCGAGAGCTGAAAACGATGCTGTTAAGGCAAGAAACGTTTTCAGTCCCTTCAATCAGATTCCCTCATGCACAGTCATTCTCTAGTCTCACCCAGGCTTTGCTGACAACAACCAACAAGCATCCAGGTAGGCTGCAAGAGAGAAGATAGCTCTGAGTTCATGGAAAACACATCAAAGGCCTGAATGACAGCATCTGAATCTGACCTCTCCATGCTCTACCCTGAGAAGAAGTGATCCACAAGAGTTCACAACACTGAAGCTGCAGGACTAGATGGACTGAAGAATTATCCATTATACATGTTTCTATGATTCTGTGATCTCTAAAAGGAATTTACCGTGGTGTGATCCTCCCCCACCCTTTAAAAGTACCTGGCAAGGTGTCCTTGCCAACTTGCATACAACACACTGGAAAGGTGCCAATAGTTGCATTTGCAGTTATCATCTCTTGAAGAAAGGATCCATGGCCACCCCTTACCCTTGCACTGTGTCTTATTTGATATTTGACTATGGTTAAAGCCACGTTTGGCACCATTTCCTATTTCTGCCATGGCTTCCTTGAGTGACCTTCGACAAATCAGGGAATATTTTCCTGCCGCTGTTCCCAAATGGGAATCTTAGTCAATCTTTAATTAACCCTGACTCTTTTGTTTGTTTAGCTTGCAAGCTGCTGGGAGAGCAGTCTTTTCTCACATTAGCAGTGGACCATTGCCTGTTTCCACTCAGGCCCTGGGGCATTGCTATAGGAAAAGTACCATCAAAAGCAACAGTACATTTCCTTGCCTGTTATCTTTGCAGCTGTGGCAGTCACACCCCCAGTGGAAGTGCTGTTGCTGGCTTGTTGATCCACAATTTGGGATTTTTTTAATCCCAGCATACATAACAGGAATGTTGAGAGAAGCAGTTTTGCAACATCTGTGAGGCTTGTGTTTAAAATAGGATTATGAAGAACAAAATGAGGTACATCCATGAAGAAGCCATCTTTCTTCATGGCAAAACCGACTGTCTTAGAGATTTTTACTTTTTATTTAGTGTTGATATTATTTTCCTACCTTTTACCAAGTGAAAACAAAATACCTTTTTATCTCAGCACGACAAGTTGAGACTATATATATAGTTCTTAAACTAGTATTTTTTTTTCCAGTGCACATAGGTCATGAAGCCATTGTTTCATCTCTTTTCTTTAGGAAAATGAGCCTTGTTCTTTTTGGCTGGTATTTTGTCTCTATATTTGGTTGTGATGCAATCAGAGACGACCAGAATTTTAAGCAGTAAAACAAGTTTTTGAGAAGTTAAAATTGCAACTCCAATCCAAAGGGTATGTGGCTTTGGAATTAAATTGTTATTATTATTATTATCATTATTATTATTATTATTATTATTATTTAAATATTTTAAAATACCTAATTTGGTGTGGGTGGTTGTGTTTTGTTGTTTGTTTGTTTTTTTAAACTTACATATATTCAAGTTTCACAGCCCCCACTCCCCCAAAAAAGAGAGAGAGAACAAGAGATTGTAATGTGCTCCTGCTGTTTATACCGTGAATGCTTTCTCCTGGCTCCACTTGTGTTTCAGGAAGGAATGATGCATGTTTAGCAAATGGAGGTCTTCTGTGGGACATCCAGATCTCCAAAGAGCTCTGACAGTACTGGACCTGTCATCTCAGTTTTTCGTTGAACAAACTTCTCCTGTCCTTGCGTTCATGCATGGCTGTGCATATGTCAAACAATTTCACTTCACTTAATTCGCTACAGATTGTGTTGTGAGCACCTGGTTCAGTTTTCCTCTGACCTTGTTGCACGATGTGGAGCAAACTGTAAAATCTTTTCTTTTTTCCTTTTGCCATCCTGAAAACTGCAGTAATAGTATTCCTAGAGAGTTGTGCACTAAGAATTGCCATAAGCAGTGAATTAGATACCTGACAAATGGCCAGCTCTGCGGGGTCACTGAGCCTTGCTCTGACAAGGCTTCAGGGTGCTGACATTTGTGTTTGCTTCCTTACCTGTAAAATGGGGATAATTCTTACCCAGGTGCAGTTTTGGAGGGAGTAGCTGTGTAATACCTAGTTCTAGTATTTTGCAAACTCTCAGAGAGGTCTTCGGAAAGAGGTGGAAGCCAGCAAAGCGGGCTGTTCCCAGTTTGCATTTCTTGCCTGTTGGTCATGAAAAGAGCGATGCCAGAGCCTTGTCAAGAAGGTTCCCAAGGCTTGAAACCAGAGGCATCTGCTGGGGTTATGAACTGCTTAGCAGCCTGGCTTGGTGGCGGGGGTTCCTGTAAATTGATCGGCTCTGTCTTTACCTATACATTTCGCAGCTGTTGTGGGGAACACTTTATTTGCTGCACAGCTGCGGGGGCAAGAGTGGCAGATAAGTCGACTGGAAGAGATGGATGTGTGGTCACATAAGCAGAGGACAAGAAAGCGTGGATTTGTTCAGGCTCTTCTGGATGTGCCTTCCTGCAAGAGCGCTGTGGGGATTTTTGTGGGGATGGGGATGCCTTTTCTTCATCTAATGCGCCCTGAAAGGCAGTATGAAGTGACTGAGGAAGCCTAAAGAAAGCATGTTTGTTCTCATTTTGTATTCCTTTCCAATGGTGTGTTTCAGCGGCACACGTTCTGTTGGTTGAAGTCATAAATCATGAAAAAAAAATCCTAGACTATGAGCTGGCCTGGCCTGAACACTGCAGCCAGTGACGAGCTCCTTTGCTGAAAGCTGGGCCTGGGGTCATCAAAAACTCACTACATCGCATTGCTGACATGCGTGCCAAAGGGCAGGATAGCTCTGCTGCCTTTTCCTCCACCTCCTGTGTCAGCTGTGTCTCCCAGCTGCTTGCGAGCATGCAGAGCTGGAGCTGATCCATTCATCTTCCTTTTTTCCTTCCCCTGTGTCAGAGTTTGACACCAGGACAGGCAGCACCAGCTGCCAGGAGCCCCCTCCCTGCCTCCCGTCACCCCCTCCTTTTTGTTTCAGAGAAGGGCAGTCTCGGCCTTTGTAGATAATACATACACTTCATCCTTTCTCCGAGTCTCAGGTCACACAATCTGGTGTTATTAAAAGTCTTTGAGCCTCCAACACGAGGTGAAAATACCCTAGATCAGACACTGAAGGAGAAGAGCCAGAACTGCTCTTCTGTGCCATTTTCTGAGCGTTTCAAAATGGGTTGGACTTCTGTTAATTTAAACGAATGCCTTTGAAGCCAACAAGCGGGTGTTCCAGCTCACTGGGGCCAGGTAGAGCCATCACAGGAACTCTCTTGTTTTTCCCTTTAGCTCAGGGACAACGTGGTAACACGCTGAAAGTTCTTAACATTTTTTATAAAAGTAGGCATTTGTGAAATATCAAGCCACATGAGCTTCTTCTACTAGAAGGGTGGGCTACCCACAATCTCTCACTCAAGTCACTGCTCTTGCTTGCAACACCTAGGGTTTCATAAGCTTGTTGAGGCCAAACAGTTGATCAAACCTTTGTTGGATTATGCCTACATGTCATCTGAATTTTATAATGATTCACTGATTTCCGGGATATGTGGTTTTTTTAGCCTCAAGTATTGTTATCATTTTGTTGTTCTGCTGGTCATCAGAAACTGCTGCCTCTCTCAGAGAGGTGCAAAAAGAAAGCGGGCTGGGTTGGTGATGAGCTGCGGTGGCAGGAAGATGAATGCATGTTGCTGCATGGTCTCCGGGTTGTGTTTTCTCACCAATCTTAACCGTGATGCGTCTTAAACTGTTTCACTTCTAGCCTAGCACAGCATCTTTTCACCAGGTGATCTTAGGTCATCCAAGTGTGCTTGGGTTTGGTCCAATTCTTCTCAAATGCCCAGCTTCTTCCTTTCCCTCCTACCCCCAAGGTTATTTAGTAGTTTGGTGGAAAGATGCATCTTCAGAAGCCTTTCCCAGGAGACACTAAGCTTTGTTTGTGCTGTTCATGGGCTTAGGCTCTAACGTGTTCCCGTAAGATCTGTTAGATGAGGCCACCCAACAACACAGAAGAGAAAGGCTACAATGAAAGGAAAGGGCTGATGTCCCATCACCACCACCATACTGGCATGACTTCACTGATGTCTCTTTGGGAACCTCCAGCAATGTGACCATTTGATTCTTGGGTTTTTCCTCATCTAAATTGTCCAAAAGAGAGATTTCAAAAGAGCATTTACCTGAACCATGCATAACCCCGGCGTCTGGCTTTGTCTCTTTGACCTCTTAGGGTCCCTTTTAGCCCTTTTTCCTATTTTCAGGTTACTAAAAGCTGGGCTGAAAACTGAACCTCACCCTTAATTCTTTTTCCAGTTTGAAGTTAGCAAGATAAGTAAGTGTTGTTTTACATAAAAACTAAGCCTTAGCAAAGTGGACAGATTTATTGAATTACCTCATAGCAAAATGAGTGTGTTTCATTGTCACATAATTTTTTTCTTTTTACTTCAGTGAGATTTTTTTTTTTAATCTATTGGTGCCATGGTGAAAATACTGCATTGGCTAAGAAATAGAGAGAGGGCACCACATACTGACCGCTGTAATAATGTACACCAGTAAATATTGTGCAAGAGCTCAAGGATCCTAATTTCCGAATATAAAATATATTAGAAGTTAAGCTGTTGCAAAAGCACACAAAAGACTTTTCTGAACCTTCATAAATTCATATGCTTTAAATTAGAAATAAAATAGTCTTTTTTTCATTAATGGTGAAAATGATAGGTCTTAGTAGTGCCTAATATTCAGTTCATTGCAAATAGTACCAAATTTCTACGTATTCACCGCATATATTTTATTGCTGTAATTTGTGGTTCTCCCAAGCAGAATAATATTTTTACTTCACCGAATATACCAGTGCAAGTTAAAGGTCTCAGATGTATTCCTTTAAAGTGACAGTTCATTCCAGCTAGGTCCCTGCTTTATATCAGTGCTTATTCATTAAAAAACTAAGTATAAAATATAATGTCATCCTTCGTAGTCCTAGGTTCATACAGTAGGGAACCAAATCCTGAAACACATAAAAGTGCTTTTTATTCGTGCGTGGGCCCAGAGCACACATTTGGTGCGAGCTGCCCTCCGTTAATGCGTTTACCTGCGTGCTTCGTTAAGTCAACACATCCCAACGCCAACCTGCCAGAGGTCCGCTTGTGTGGCAGCCGCAGCCGGTGGCAGCCTGGCTGGTGCAGCCTTCCCCAGAGCACCGTGGGGACCCCTGCCAGCCCCTGGCTCCGTTTCTGCTCCTTCGTCAGCTCGGCAAGTATGCAAGGGCTTTCTGCGCGGTCCTGTAGCTAGTGATTAATGAGTTCTTGGCGCGGCGAGGAGACAAGCGAAACAGAGGTAAGAAAGATGCTGCTGCACAGCAGAGAGAGGGAGTTTTGCTCAGCTGGGGTTGGAGGACACCCTGAAGTTTAGTGGAGGAGTTGCTCTGAAGCAGCACGTTTAGTGTTGCCTAAATCTGCATCCCTCAAGGAGGCGGTTATGCCTGTCTGTCTTGCACGTATGCAGGCGTGCCCACAGCCTCTCCCATCTCCCCAGCACATCTGGAGCAGGACGGGGGGAAAACCACGGGAGCCTGGCCTTTCACCTTCAGCGGGACATGATCTCCTCTAAAAAAATCTGCATCTCAGCATAGATTTTGTTGCTGAGAGCTGGAGGAAAACAGAAGATGAAATGAAGACTCCTAAGCAGCGATACTTGCCTTGGTGATGTGTAGTTGGATGTGGGTGTCAGACTATTGCTGCTCCAGTGACTGTTTCTTCAGAGCATTTTGGGAGCGTGCCTTGAAGCATAATCTATGCCAGTACCTAAATGAGTGTATGTGCATTTGACATGGTTGGGTGAATTATTTAAATCTGAAATATTGCAAATCACTCCTGTGCATACGTGTAACTTGGGTTAATTACTTACACCTGAAAATACTAGAAGTTATGCCCTGATTTTTTTCCTGATTCTCCTTCTTCTTTTTTCTTCTTTTTTTTTTTTTTTTAAGTTGTGCATGTTGTTAAAATTTGCCGTGCAGCTTTTAAAACCTTGTTCCAAAGCACCAATTCCAACGCCTCCTTTCTCTGCTCTTGACTCGCTCTCCATAGCAGTTGTGGTAAAATCCCACCTCTCCAGCTACTTCGTAGGTGTTCCCCGATTCAGAGAGGAGAAAACAAATGTGTTGGTTTATTGCTCGGTTTTGTGGAAAGACTTTTCTTGTTTTGATGGGCATTTTACTCCAGCATCCAGTTGGAGACACTTAAGAATAAGTACTATTGAGAGAGGCAGCTGATGCAAAATCCGTCCTCAAGGTTTTCTCAACAGCTAAAACGAAGTGGTGTTTTACCTACCAAGCATTATTAAAGGAAACTCAGCCATAGCAGCCGGTGTCAGCAATATGCCTCGCAATCAAACAAGAAATATGGTAGATACTCAAAGACATGAGATAACTGCCAAGGCTTATTGCAGAGCAAAGAGCTTTTCAAAAAATGTTTTCTCTGAAGAGCATCAGATTTCACTCACTTCTCACAGCACAGACATGCCTTGGCAATCATGATTAGCCTCATTTGGGCCTGTGGAATCCATTATTTTATAGCTAGTCTCGGAACTGGCAGTATGACAAACAGTTTATTCCTCTTTGGAGAGAAATCTGACCAAAAGACACAGAGCTTCAATTCAGCAGTCCCCCACCTAGGATGTTTTCCCTTCCCACTTATGGCTTAAGGCAAGGTACCTAACGTTTGCCTTGATGGCTCTGTCGGGCTCTCGACATCCCAAATTTATCTCGTGCCTGGATGAGGACAAATCTTTAATGAACATCAG
The DNA here is from genome assembly GCF_964211835.1 of Anser anser. Lineage (NCBI taxonomy): Eukaryota > Metazoa > Chordata > Aves > Anseriformes > Anatidae > Anser > Anser anser. The sequence goes on from NW_028153931.1 coordinate 25,094, forward strand.
GCTTTTGTTCCTTTTTTAAAGTCAGACAAGGAGGGTTTACAATTAATCTGGCAAAGAAGATATAAATAGCTATGCAAATAATAATTATCTGAATTAGCTACATTTGCCGTGTTGCCAAGTGATCTTTCAGTGCTTTTAACATCGCAGGAGGAGGAAGAACTGGGGTGGTTTTCTGGCCCTGTTCACCTAACCCAGTTACAGGTGGACTGAATGACCAAGACCGGTAAGACCTAGACTCCAACTTGCTTACGAGAGCTTCCAGGGGTTAGATTGACTGTACCAAGCAAAACTATTTCTGAAAAAGCTGTTTGTGGGGTTTTAAACCATTTTGTTGTCTGTGCCCCATTTCTGAGTTCTCCTGGGCTGAGTGGGCAACACGGACAATGAGGTGCACCGTAGGTTGTTGTCCTGGAAAGTTGCATTCAGCAGTTCTGGAGGACAAAACCCTGCTGCCAGCACTTCTTGATCCACCTCCACATGTGCAGAAGCCTTTCCTGATGGTGGGGAGCAGCAGCTCAGTGCTCATTTTGTGCCCAGACTTTTTTCAGAGGGACACTAAACGTTCTTGGAAAATGCTTGGCTATCTATTTTTTTTAACCTGGAGCTGAAAGTAATGCACAGCAATGCCTCTCTGTTTTAGAAAGCAGCTCACAGCCTGAATGAGGTTTAATTCAAGCCTCCATCTCAGGGGCCAGACCTCCACCTCTTGCTCTTCAGAGCCGCAGGGCTGTGTTGCAGAAGGCTGGTGGGTGCTCAGCCTAAGGCTTGTCATTGGCAGCAGTAGCCAGCTGCTGCAAAAGCCCTGCAGACAGTTAGCCCTGCAGTGCTCACATCCCCTTCTGGATCTGGGCTTTCTTTTTTCTTTTTCCTTTTCTATTTTATTTTATTTTTTTATTATGGGAGAATGCTGTCCAGGTGGCTGATTCTGCTGCAATTTAGTAGCAGCTCACTCATCTGCTGTCATGCTGGAAACAATACGAGGCCAACTGCCAACGAAAGTTTGGCTGAATGACTTGTATAGCTGTAATTGAATTTCACACAGTATTTGTACGATCCTTTTTTTTTTTTTCTCTCGCACCAAACTCATCTTGCTGCTTCTTTTTAATTGCTGAATTTCAAAAGGAAAATGCTGGTGCACAACAACTTGGGAGAGTTGCAGTAAATTAAGAAGTTGCTGCTTGTTTTTTATATAATCTAGAGGTAACAGAAGGATGCACGACAGCCATAGGGTCACACCAGAAGTCTTGTTTGGCTTGTTTATCTGCCCCTGATGATGAGCAGTGGCCAATGCTCGTGGCACTTCTCCCATCTGGCAAAAGTGGTGGCCATTGTCTTATCTACTCAATAGTGCGGCCGTGCCCCGTTTTGCCTGGTTATGTTGCTTCTTCAGACAGAGCAGAGAAAATTAAATGATTCACCTCTGACAAACACATTGAGTAGCATCAGCAACCTTTTTGTCTCCTGAATGCCTTATCAAGGATGAATTGGGTTTTCAGGTTTCTTTATCTCTAGAATGGCACTCTAAACATAAAATCTCACCACAGAAGAGATTTATACACATTAAAAAATCAGATACTTCTTCTGAAGATGAACTATGAATATAACAATACCTGCTACTTTTTTCTTTTTTTAATATATATTTTATTCAGTGTAGTATATTTCAGGCCTCATTATACCTTAAGTGAATTATCTTTACATGAGCAAAAAATATTTACCTCTTGGGTAATACATTTAGAAGCACAGCACAATCACATTCAGCATCTGCTGAAGCTGATGAAGTGGCTGCCTCTTCAGGGGAGCCAGTCACTGTGACTGCCACCTAGAATAATAACAAGAGGAGAGAGTCAAAGGAGGAATAGAAATTATTCAGAGAATTTCAGGAAATCTGAATGTTGCAAAACAGTTGAGAACTGTCTCGCTGATCTCTGCTCTGCCAAAGAGCACAGGCTCTTGCAGGGCTGGGCACTTAGCAGGGGTTTTACTGTTTAACCCCAAGACTCAGAACCCAGAAGTTTCATTGGCTTTCTGCAAGACTGATGCTTGTTTTTTTTTTTAGTTTCTTTCCCCTTAACAAAATATTTAAAGGCATAACTTTTTGTGTGTTTTGGTACCTAAAATGAGGAAATGAAGTCATAATATTTAAGCTCCTAGAAAATTGGGCTCGAGGGGACAGTGCCATGGAAAAGCATTTGTTATTTCTTGGATTTTTGGGAGAGTCCACATGAGGGCTAGGGCCTCCGATGCCTGTCATTCATTATACAAATCTCTAACAAAAAGATGGCTTCTACCCAAAAAGTCCAAAATTTGATCTATAATACACAAAACAATTTTGTAGGAAGCTATAACTTTTTTTTTCATCTGGCAGAAACCTCTGGTGGACAAGAGTTAATGTACATTAGTGGTTTCCTGGGTCCTGATGACTGTAAGTTACGCTGACGTGTGTTTTAACATTAATAATCCTTAGTATTATTTTAGTGAACATCTATTAAATTTAGTTATTATGTATTAAAAAGCAGACTGAAAGCACTGACATTTTAAGGAAGCCCAAATTAATGGTTTGAAAGGTTTCACGAATTTATCAGATGAATAAAAATCTAAAAAAAAATAAATCCATTTATGAAAAATGACAGCTTTGATTTCTGCAAATCCATAGATACTGTATTTAAGGATCTCATTTAGGTTGTGGTTTGTGAAAGCGTTTATGGATTATTGACATTTCCAATCTCTGTAACTTCACAGTGAGATTAATTAGGAAGTGATAATTTGGGGAATGCGTTATATGAGGCCCCTGTAACACAAGGTACTTACAGAGCACCTTTGTTTATGGATGCCTGGGTATTATATGAAAAATATAATTTGGAAACGGAGCAAGTATTCCTCCCTTTTATTAAATAAAGGATTAGCGCTTTATTTGCTGTGAAATGCAAGCATTTCTGCTGTGCAATAAGTCATGATTGTCCAGCATTCTCCTGGAGAAACTGGCTGCTCATGGCTTGGATGGCTGGACTGTTTCCTGGGTAAAAAACTGGGTGGCCAGGCCCGAAGGGTCATTGTCAGTAGAGTTAAATCCGTTTGGTGGCTGGTCACAGGCGGTGTTCTCCAGGGTTCAGTGTCAGGACCAGTTTTGTTTAACATTTTCATCAATGATCTTGATGAGGGGATCAAGTGCAACCTCAGTGCATGTGCAGACAGCACCAAGTTGGGTGGGAGTGTTGATCTGCTTGAGGGTTGGAAGGCTCTGCAGAGGGATCTGTATGGGCTAAATTGGTGGGCCACGTCCAACTGTATGGCATCCAACACGGCCAAGTGCCGGGTGGTACACCTGGGTCATAACAACCCCATGGGGCGGGACAGGCATGAGGAAGAGCAGCTGGAAAAAGTTTAAAACTTAGCTTGCAGAACAGTTTTGGTCTGGAGGAGAAATGCAGTAGGGAGGCTCAAAGCTGTGTGGGGTTCTTTCATAACAGAAATTGGCAGCTGTGAGAAGGTTAATTAACAGCAATAATTGATAAGAATAATCTATTCATTCCTCTGGCTGGAGACTGGAAGTCTGTGTGCTTTACATTCAAGTGTCAAGTTGCTCTTGGACTGCTAAGGCAGGTAACGTTAATGGGGCCTGTTCCCCCAGGGGAGATCCCCCAGGTAAAGCAGTGGCAGGGCACAAAGCACAATCTGTTATGTATTTATTTACTGTACCTTGCTAAAGGAACCTGACATTGTTCTTGCTCTGAAAAGTAAGGGAAATGATTTCTAGTAAACCTGTCATGTTGAGGGCAAAGTAAAAAAAAAATTAAAAAAAAAAAAAAAGGAGAGAAAAGAAAAGTGGTAAAATGGAATCAGGTGGCAAAAATGGGAAGGTGGCAACAGTACATACTGTATTTGCAAAATAGTTTCAGAAAACCTAATTCCTCCATTCTCTCTGATTGCTCCTGAGCCTAGACCCAAGAGAGCTTCTCTGGCTGCACGTTACAAAATTTTCACATGAAAAGCTCATAAAATAAATGCTTCACGGGGGCAAACAGGCCAGGAGCTAAGGGGTCAGCTTGGTGAGGAGGGAGGCTTGTGTCTTCCGTAGCGGGAACAGTTGCACTGAAGGGACAGAGACCAAAGACCAACCTGCTATGTACCGTATTGCTGTTGCTTTTCCTTTCCCAAAAGTCCAAATGTCAGCCAGCCTTCTGCTGGGTGCAGCTTGCTGCAGTGCCTGTGACTGTTTTTGCTCATTATTAGGGTGTTTAGGGTGCAGCAGCCACCCTGCTGTGCAACAGTGGGACCCCAGGCTTTCATATAAGGATGACAGAAATGGTCTGACGTGCTTCGGTTTGCATGTGTGCTGCAGGGAGTGAGCTCTGAGCTTAGCTATGTGGTCTCCTTTGTCATTTTAATTACGTGTCAGGAGAACAAAACAAAACAGGGACTGGTATTTGCGCAGTGTTTTGAACTTTAGGTTGCCAAAACAGCTTGTGTCATATAGATGCTGAGCTATCTATCTCTCTGACTGTTCTTTTGGTAAACCATACGTTGTGGCTTGTGTGCTTTTAAGTACAAAATAATGAACAGTAACATATTTCCATTCTCTGGGTTTAGAGGTGTTTACTTCAGATCTGCTGCTGCAAAGGTCAGCTTTCCTGTAACTCTGCTACCTGATTAGGATCTGTCTATGTAACATCCATGTTTCCTGGTGGCACCAGGAGCTTGAAGTAGAGTAGAGCACCAGGAGCTTGATGAAGAATGGTACTGTCCTCTTCAGCCTTTCCAGCTGGGTGCTGAGGTAGGGAACTGGCGAGAAGATGATGACCCTCCTGCAAGGTGCATGCCCCAGTTGTGTTGCCTATGGTCTGTTGGGTGACGTATTTCCTTGGGAACCTCAACCACTTTTATAAATTGTAGGGATTGGGAAGAGAAACCACTCAGGACCGTGTGTGCTCTATTACTATTAGCATCACCGGGAATACATCCTACCCAGCAGCAGATTTTCCTGTAGCCTGGAGTTTCTCTAGCACTGACTGCTGGGTCCTGTCATCAACGACCCGCCACGCTGAACATGCTGTGAATCTGATGCTGTTATCATTTGTGTATTGCCTAATTGCCTAGACTACTGCTTTATGTTGTGATAGCTAAAAGGGAGTTTATTGACATGTGCTTTGGTGGACTGAATTTTGAACAAGTCTCTTGTTTAACAGTCTTTTGGTATAGAAACACCAAGAATCCTGCACCCAGATGCGTCTTCAAAAAGGAAGAGCATCTTCATCTCTGAGCAAGTTCTCCCTGGGCATGCTTTGGGGTACCTTGCTAGGTTTGCAGGTTCCCGACCATATTTCTCTGACCCACTGAAAGGCGTGTGTGTGCTGGGGAGAGCCATGTAAATTGGGAAAGCTGTCTCTGGGTGCTGTAGGAAAGCCCTCAAGTCAAAGGCTGAGAGAGTTGTGGCTGTTCTGCTGTTGGTCCAAGGAGCTTGGAGTCTAGGGGTTAGAAAAAGAAAAGGCTG